>NW_024340699.1:10709925-10747881 GCF_902729225.1 Pteropus medius
ACAAAGAAGTAAATCCAAATAAAGATGTTCTTTAGATTACTCTTGCAACTTTTCTACATGTTGGAAACTTATCTCCAAATAATTTATGGCTCCCCATGCGTCTTCGGGTCGGCTGGGGCTAGCAAATATCAGTTGGGGTCAAGTAGACTTCTCTCCAGGCTGAAGATTGAGTTAAGGTTTATCTCCAGTGTCTCTCATTCTCCTTGGAACGATATGCCTAAACAGGGTATATTCTCCTCATGGCTAAGGCAGAGGTGCAAGAAGGCACAGCCCACTTCACAAACACAGGTTGAGGCCTCTGCTTCCATCACATCTTGTAACCTGACTCAGTCCATATGGTTCTGATGGAGCCTGCTTCATCCCCTCCTCCAGGGTGGTCCTGAGACCCAGACTTGAGCCAGTCAGTGTATTCTAAACCTGTGATGCGTTTAGGATGGGCATGTGATCCAATTTGGGCTTTTTCTTTTTTTTACAACTGTTTAAAGAATATCTATTTTTCTGAAAATGAATTTGGGAGGAAAGAAATTTGGAGCCTCGATAAGGAGAAAAATTGGGGCCACTTTCCAATAGAAGTGATCCCCAAAGGGAAGTCAACAAAGAGGAAAATACAGCTGAGAAAGAGGAAAAAACCATGCCCTGAAAATCATCTAAACTGGATCCAGTGATACCCAAATCTGTTCCTTGAAATTTTCAGCTCCATAAGTCAATACATTTTAATTTTAATCTCTGTAAGCCCGTTTGAGTTGGGTTTCTCTTGCTTGAGGGTAGGAAACCGGTTTATTTATCTTTGCCTCCCAAGCATCTATAGGACAATGCTTGGCACTCTTGCGAAGAACCGTGTGCCCAGTTAAAGGGTTTAGACTTGATCCTGGGAAGTTGAGTAGTAACGGTAGGGCTTTAAGCAGCAAAGATACATTTGTGTATCAAAGCTATAGGTGAGTGCTGCTGCTGCTTTTAAAAGCAAGAAGCAGCGAAAGTAATACCCTTGCCTCATGGCCCACCTAGCTGAAATTACATACCTTTTGATGACAGGAAGGTGGAGCTGGAACTCTTATATGCTCCCTCTATAGATATGTGAGGGATAGGGCTTCTGCTTGGTAGTTGCCCAAATGCTTCCCCATCACTGCCTCCAGCTGTACAGAAGAGACTTCTGGGTGTCCACGAGGCAACACTACCCAATAGAAAAGAATTCCTTTTCCTCACTATCTCTGCAAAGGTCCCAAGACTAATTCTCATTGGCTTGGCTTGGGTCATGTGCCCATTACTGAGCCAATTGGAGCCAGGAGTCTGGGCTGCCCTGATTGGCCGGGTGTGGGTCATGTGCTTGTTGTTGCCACCAATGAGTGAAACCTGCCTCCTCCAAATCACATGGATTGAGAGCAGGGGAAAAGTGGTTCTCCCAAGAAAATGAGGGCAATACTACTTGGAGAAAGGAAAATAGATTATAGACAGCAAAAACTCAGTGTCCACTATACACAAACATTTGATAACTTGTGTGTGTAATTCTACCAATAACAACAGTAACAATGATAGCTACCAACAACTGAGTATTTACTATTGCTTGCACCGGTCTAATTACTTTACATATAGTCATTTAATCCTTAACACCAACTCCGTGAGGCAGGTGCTGTTACTATCCTCACTTTACAAGGAGAATTCAGTTCTCTCTAAAGTCAAATTAATTGCCATGCTACATTGTCTCACATTGAGAAAACATAAGTCAGATGCATATCAGGGTATTTGATTTTTTCCTTCCCCTCCCACCACCCTACAGATTGGGCATTCTCACAGCGAACACTGAGTCCTAAAACGACTCCCTGAGTCTTCCCCACATACTCAGGAGGCAGAGAAAAGTAACAGGAGATCCCTTCCCAGTGGAGTCTCAGTCTAGCGGGGAGACAGACACATAAACACAGGACGACCGTGCAATGTGCTAAGTGTTATAGCAACCTTCTCAACCACACAAAGAGTTTTAAAAATCGCACCATAATTCAATAGTGTTATGAAAAGAGGATCAAAGAATTTCAATGAAAATTAAAATTATTGCTACCATGGACCTCAATGAGCATTATTAGATCCAGGAAAGGGTGATCAAATGGGGGTGGTTCTGATCACATTTCACTTTGCAGTTATGAAAATGTCCTACTGCTCCCCAGCTTCCAGAGTGCCATGTTTACTCTTTCACATTTCTCCCATCGCCTCTAGTCTGTGTTCTGGTTAAATTGTCCCACGTCCCCTAGACCTAACAGAAGCATTCAAGTTTATCCAGTACTTTTAATACTGTATTTAATCCAGCATTTTAAAGCATGGGAAAGGCAATCTAGGTGGTATTTTCACATGCATGAAATGACACTGAATTAGTGTGCAAGTTGTTACCATTTTCTGTATTCTTGCGAGTCTTTCGCTTATAGAAGTATAAAATCTCAGTTTGGTGTTGGCTTGTCTTTAACAGCTCCCAAACACATGCTAATCTTCTTGTGACAGAGACCAAGCAGGTCTCAGGGTCAGAACTTTTAATAGCGAACTAACTGGACCTAGCTGGAACTCAATGACACCATTTCGCTGTCATTCATTACTTTTAGAGTTACCTTCTATTTATGGAAAACTACGCAGGTTTTCCAATTATTGTCATAATATAAAGCTTCTCTTTAAAAAACATATTTAACTTTTGAGTTAATCAAGTAAAATATTAGGTAAGTGAGATGTGGACATGGCGACATTTGTGAGAGTGCTACTCAAACAACTTGTTTCCCAAACGCTGCCCTCACCTTCGGGGTCCCCTGTTTGTGGCCTTTCGGGTGGCTCTTCATAACTCTCACCCCAGGCAAGTTTCCCTTCCCACTCCGTGCCGCTCCAACATTTTGTGTAGCTGTTCTCTTATAATTCTCCCCGGAGTTACCTGTAGTTGTTTGTAGGTCACTCTTTCTGGCTAGATGAAACTGCTCTTAGTCATCTCTCTGTCCTTAGCCCCCAGCACCAAGCCTGGCGCAGAGCAGGCCCCAGGGTTTGGGCAGTGGTTTCTGTGCTCTCATACATGAAGATGGAGGTTTCAGGACTGTCTTTGCAGGCTCTAAACTCAGTTCTCTTGTGCCAGGGCCATTCTGTCCCTTGGAAGTCTGTCATGGGTCTGCCAGAGCCAACGTAGGTGTCTGCAGAGGAACTCAGGAAAGGCACGTTGGAGTCACAACTGGCATGAGTGGCAAGAGAACCCCACAGCCCAGTGTGTGTTCTTGGCTGATGTTACTGACGCACTATAGGGGGTTAGGAGTGGACTCTGGCTCTAAAGGGGACATATTGCCCGTATAGGCTGACAGAGAGCAGTCTGCAAGGGGATGCTGGCTCCCTCTTCTCCCTGCCATCAAAGCTACTTGCTGGCCTAACCCTGGGTAGCTCTCTTTCAGCCCACACAGAAGGGACACTAATTGATGTTGGAACTTCCCGCTTTTGATGATGAGTGATAAGCACAGAGGTGGGAGCCCTTGTCCTGTTCACTGACTTGTGTCTGTGAGTGGATAGGGAAAAGCAGGAGATGGAGAGGTAGCACCCGAACATCCAGCTGGGTCTTGTATGAGTCCTGAGTCCTAATTCTGACTATCTGAGGTGTATCTTCGGAATTCAGGAGTTCCCTTTCCACCCCTCCCTCCACCCCAAACTTGTACTTCTTAGTTGAAAACTACCAAGTGGTGTTTTTTTAAAAAGGTAATTAAATACAAGCGGAACGGAAAATAGGCACTCCCCCTTATGCAACCAGAAGATCTTAGAGAGTTTTGAAAAGCAAGAGGTTCTCAGAAGCACTTGCATTTAAAAACAAGCCTACACTTAACACACTAAGGTGGAGTGTATTTCTGAGAATCTCTACAGCTCATCTCCCCATCGGGGCATTTGGTTTTGCTGAAAAAAAAAAAAAGCCCAAGGAGGAAAATACACCTAGAAAGAGAAGATCTCCTAATGGGCTTTGCCCTACTTGCCGATGGCAGGAGTGATTAATCACTTAGTTTCTCAAACTTTACTTACTCAGGTTGCCTCAAGGGGCCTGAGGCCTGGGGCTGGGCCTGAAGCAACCTACTGAACCCATTTTTTTGAAGTCTTCAGTTTTATCTTAAAAGAGTGGGCGAGTTTCATATTCTATTGTGCCACATATCCCGGTTTGTGTCAACAAGGACACGTGTGAAATAACTTACTGGTTAAATTGCTTAAATCTCTACTCTCAACTATTTTTCCTTTAACCAATTTTTGGGTAAAAATGAAGTTCCAGAAGCAGCTTTGAGTGTCTCTTGACACAGTGCTGCCGTGCGTTCCCAAGGAGCCAGCCCCGGTGTGAAAGTGAGTCACTAGGTGACCCCAGTACTTTCTAAGTGGCTTTCAGAACACAGAGCTTCTGTACACCCTCCTCCACACGCTGAGGGGGCTTATGGGAAGTGGAGAGGCTGGTGGCAAAAGGACTCTCTAAGTGGAGAGTGTCTGTCTGCTCATCCCCAGGGCTTAGCACAGTCAAAGGGAGGGTTAGGATTAAATAGACAGTGTTTAATTTGGGTATAAAACTTCTCTATGAGAAGGTTTAAACTTTGCAGTTCCACTTTGGTGATATGTATTTTTTTTAAATGGATAGACATATTCTAGATAATCTGTCAGCCTCAACAACTGAGTTCTGTTAGCAAGTGAATACTTTTAATATCATGGGCTAATGAGAGAAGAAACAAATCTGACTTAACACATATATTTGGACTGAATGTTTATGCCCCTTCAAAAATCTAATCCCCAAGGTTTTTGTGAGGAGATGAGGTCATGAGGGTGGGGCCCTCCTGAGTGGGAACTGTGCTCTTACAAGCAGAGGCCAGAGAGCCAGCTAGTTCTCTTTCCGCCATGTGAGGACACAACAAGTGGGCTGTTAGCAACCCAGAAGAGGGCCCTCACCAGAACCCAACCATCCCGGCACCTGGGCTCAGACCGCCAACCTCCAGAATTATGAAAATAAGTTTCTGCTGTTGATAAGCCACCCAGTCTATGGTACTTTGTTATTGCAGCCTGAATGGACTAAGACAATATATCAATGATATTTTGCACCAAACAAAGGCTAAATGCAGCACTATGCTGCTTTTGCAAAGGCCTTCCCAGTATATCCATTAGAGAAAGATGAATATTCACAACGCCCAGAACACACAGGCAGACTGATTCCAAAAACTTGTTCCAGTGTGGTTGGCTCCATCCTGTCACTGCGAGTGAAGATATAGTTTTGGCAAAGCAACACCAGCTCATATATATATACACACCCATATATATTTTTTTCACCATTAAAAAAGAATTATGAAAAAAGCAACATTCACTCTTCCGTTAATGTTGTTAAGGTAAAGTCTATTGGTTCTGTAGTCGTATGATTAACCTCTAACAGTGTTCACGTTTTCTTTGTTTAATAGCTATAAAGAGAACATGCTTATGGCTGGTTTATGTTACGTAATGTGATAATGAAAATCATTTAAGTCTAAACACTGGGAGTCTATAAGAAGTTTGTTATCTTTAAAATGAGTGGGTACAAATTCACATTTGAAAAATCGTTTTTAACCATAAGGAGCTCCACCTCAAATAGGTATGTGGTCCATGCCCACTCTTGCCATTGCTATTCAATATAGTATTAGAAGTCCTAGCCAGAGCAATTAGGCAATAAAAAGAAATAAAAATCATTCAAATAGATAGGAAGAAGTAAAGCTGTCACTATTTGCAGATGATATGATATTATATCTAGAAAACCTTAAAGACTCCATCCCAAAACTATTAGAATAAACTAGTTCAGTAAAGTTGCAAGATACAAAGTCAATATACAAGATTCTGTTGCACTTCTATACATTAATAACTAACTACTGGAAAGAGAAATTAAGAAAATAATCCCAATTACCACTGCATCAAGAAGAAAATATCGAGGAATAAATTTAACCAAGGAGGTGAAAGACCTGTACACTGAAAACTGTAAGAAACTGAAAGAAACTGAAGAACACTAAAAGAGATGGAAAGATATTCCATATTCATGAATAATAAGAAGAAATATTGTTAAAATGTCCATACTACCCAAAGCAATCTATAGATTAAATGCAATCCCTATCAAAATTCCAATGGCATTTTTCACAGAAACAGAACAATCCTAAAATTCGTATGGAGCCACAAGAGACCCCAAATAGTCAAAGCAATCTTGAGAAAAAAAGAACAAAGCTGGAGGCATCACACTATCTGATTTCAAAATATATTATAAAGCTATAGTAATCAAAACAGTATGCTATTGTCATAAAAACAAACACATAGATCAGAGGGATAGAAGAGAGAGCCAGAAATAAATCCGTGTATATATGTCAATTAATTTACCACAAAGGAGCCAAGAATAAACCATGGGGAGAGCACAGTATTTCCAACAAATGCTGTTGAGAAAACTGGACAGCAACATACAAAAGAATGAAACTGGACCATCTTACATTATACACAAAAATTAATTCAAAATGGATTAAAGATTTGAATGTAACACTAAAACTCCTAGAAGAAAACATAGGCAGTAAAGCTCCTTGACATAGGTCTTGATGATGAATTTTTGTATTTGACACCAAAAGTAAAGGTAAAAAAAGCAAAAATAAACAAGTGAGACTATAGCAAACTAAAAAATTTCTGCACAGTAAAGAAAACCATCAATAAAAAGGAAAGGCAAGCTACCAAATGAGAGAAAATGTTTCCAAATCATATATCTGATAAGAGGTCAATATCCAAAAATACATAAAGAATTCATACAATTCAATAGTTAAAAAAAAAATAGAAGTCCAATTAAAAAATGGACAGAAGATCTGCATAGACATTTTCCCAAAGAAGACATACAGGTGGCCAACATGAAAAGGTGCTTAATATTACTAACCATCAGGGAAGTGCAAATCGAAACCACAATGAGATATCGCCTCGCACCTTTTTAGAATGGCTATTTCGTAGACAAGAGATAAGTGTTGGCTAGGATGTGCGGAAAAGGGAACACTTGTACACTGTTGGTGGGACTGTAAATTGGGGTCGCCACTATGGAAGACAGTATGGAGGTTCTGCAAAAAGTTAAACATGGAATTACATATCCAGCACTTCCAATTCTGGGGTATGTATATACCCAAAAGCATTGAAATCAGGGATCCGGATAGATATGTGTACACTCATGTTCACAGCAGCGTTATTCACAGTAGCAGAAAGGTGGAAGCAACCCAATTGTCCATCGACAGATGAATGAGCAAAATGTGGTATAAACATACAATGCAATATTAATGAGCCTTAAAAAGGAAGGGTTTCTAACACATGCTGCAAAGTGGATGAGCCTTGAAGACATTATGCTGAGTGAAATAAGTCAGCCAGTAAAGGATGAATACTGTTTAATTCCACTTACATGAGGTCTCTAGAGGAATCAAATTCATAGAGACAGAAAGTAGGATTATGGTTAGCAGGGGCTGGGGGCGGGGCGGAATGGGGAGTTGTTCGATGAGCATTTTCGGATGCGGAAGATGAAAAGTTCTGGAGATGGATGGCGGTGATGATTACACAACACTGTGAATGTAACTAATGTCGCTAGACTGTGTACTTAAAAAGGGTAGATATGGTAAATTTTATGTTATGTGTATTTCACCATGACAATAAACACACTGAACGTAGTTTAGCAAATCCCTGTTCACAGCAGGTCACAAAGACATGACCTGGTTCTCAGATCTCCTGCAAAGACGTCCAGTGGCTGCTGCGTACTGGCCAAGATGCATGAGTTCAATTACGGGCATCTTGATCCCTCGAAGGGGGACTTCCACAGGGCCCTCCGAGTGAACACTCTTACGGTCCTGAGACACATGTAGAAAGAAAATTCAGCAAATCTGCAGTTCTTTCAAACCGAAGACCGAGCTGGCATGGTTACTCTGCTGAAGGTCGTAACTGACACACACCATCCAAGTCAGAGTCCCCAGATGTATGTGTTCTAGGGCACAAACTCGATTTCAAACCGTGACATTCTGAGTAATGATTAAAGTCTAGGATCTACAGCGGCATCTCCCAAAGTGTGTTCTGTGGGATGTTCATAAATGTTACATGAAAAAAAGAACCTTGTTGTCAAAATGTTCCTGCATTTTGGGAACACTGGATTAAAGCAGGGTAAACGACTTCTTTACTGCGAGATTCTCAGAGGCTTTCATGTGCTAGTGTGTGACACAGATGGATCCCCAAGGAGGAAGGCTTGGACGATCTTTATGCAGTGCGTGCCAAGTGAATCTGACCACACGATGCTTTGTCACGATCATGTGAGAGACTGATGTTCCATAAACACACTTTAGAAAAACTTTCCTTTAGAGAAAAGTAATAAAATAAGAGATGAAAATAGACTAGGCCAGGGGCTTGCCAAACTCTATAGCCCTTGGGCCTAATCCATCCAGCTGCTTGGTTTTCTCACGGAGCTAAGAATGGTTTCTACATTCTAAATGGTTACATTTTAAATAGTTATATAAGTCCTGGCTTAACATTCTGGTTTTGCCTCTTGGCTCCCGAAGCCCAAAATATTTACTATTTGACTTTTTAGGTAGAAGTTTGCCAACTCCTGCACTAGACAATGAAAATATTTGAAGACTGTTAATTCTATGTGCTAGGCATGCATTATTTCCATTTATCTTCACAACTCTCTTGGAAAGGCATCCTTGTTCCCACGTTACAGCCGAGGATGCTAAGTATCAGAGAAGAAAAGCGCTTATCAGAGCCCGAACTCGAACTCAGGTCCGTCTAATCCCGAAGTCTGAAATTGTTCCTCTGTCAGTGGTTTACAAAGTGGGATCTGTGCATTCCAGGGGGTGGATAAGACATGCCACTGGAGCACAGTGGAAAATTAGATCTTTTACTTCCAAAGTTTTCAGCTCATCTTTCAGACATTTTAACTTTTGTATAGTATCTTATTATAATAAATCAGCTAAAATTAGCCTAATCGGTAGCCAATAGACAGTTTTTAAGGAGCCTAATGTTAGCTCCCCTTTCTCCTCACCTGAGTTTGGAACTGAGAGACACAGAGGGATCTGGGAACTGGAGAATGAAATGTCAGCTTTATTCTTGAGAGAGTGGGAGCAGCTGGCATAGATGAGGTGGGCAGTGGGCATAGATCTCCTAAGCCTGCATTCCGGAATTAGACATGATGACTGACCCAGTCACAGGCACCCCTGAAAAGCAGCCTTTTTAACCACTAAGCCTGCCACAGTCAGGGGCCAGGTGGAAGGTGTGCTCTGAGTGCATCTGACTACAAACAGGAGAGTTGGAGGGGCTGAGCTCTGCTTACCTGGTTCCTTTTTTTTTTTTTTAATGTCTAAAGTTCACTCCACTTAGTCTTTTCCTGCCTCTCCCAAAAATAGTTAATAACCTATTGTAAATTCAGCTTTTCATCTTTATTTCCCTTATGTTTAAAATTAGAGTGATCTTCTACTAGTGGTAACCAAAAGGTCTACGATAGACATACCATAGATTTATCTAGACATTATCTAGATAAACCCCTAGGAGAGAAGACTGGAGTGTTAGTCTAACAGAGCTCCCTCCCCGTGGAAGGGAGCAGCAGGCATGAGGTGTAAGAATTTTCCATATCACAATCTTGTACATGATGTATTTATTTAGTAATACATGATATACATATATATCGTATACACTAAAAATTTTATTGGGAGTACACGATGAAGACGATTTGAAGATCACTATTCTATACTTTACTACTGTACAAGTGTGTGGCCAAGTTCCAAGCGGTTGAAAGGAATTAGAGGACATACAGCTTATTGTAGGATCTGGGCCTCCTGGGTTTTAAGAGATGAACCTGGGCTATCTTAACTTGAATTTGAATGCTCTGAACACTGCCATTAATTTACAGGTCTCTGAAGGAAAACTTGTTTACGAGGTAGGAAACAAATTCCATTCCTGGCGCTATTTTCTGCACGGTTTCCTACATGTGGGAATCTCACGATGGGGAAATCCATTCAGGTGTCTCTGAGTTAGACCAATAGGAAATTGGAATCTTTGAAGTTCACGTGCTGTGTACTATGATGCTGTGAATGTTAACAAAGGTTGGGTTGCAGTGAGGGGTAGAGTCACAGCTGGAATTAGGGTGCGGGATCAGCTAAGGATAGAATTCAAGGTAGAACTGAAATGTAAAATTTGACATTTTCCTGAAACACTGTTCCTGCTAGATGCTCTTTGAATGGTTTCATGGTCAAGTCTATTTGAGCAGCCAAATATAAACCCCCGTTAAGACATTCGCACTGCATGTTATTAAATAACAGGCTTCGAGACATCCTGCAGTAAAGAAATTGTTTATTTCACCCAGCATTTCTGAAACTAAAGTGTCCACAGAACACTTATTTCAGAATATCTATTGGCATTTGTTCTGGAAAATACTTGAGAAAATGCTGAATGAAGAGATTATAGATTTCAGAGCTGCCAGGTCTATTAAAGTCAGGGGCTTTGGAGTTAGATACCCAAGTCCATCATCATATTATCTGTGACTAGGGGTAAACTTAGTCTCTCAGACTCTTAATTTCCATCCATAAAATGTATATAATAATTCCTAACTAGGAGAACTGTAGTAAAGATTAAAGAGAAACTATCAACAAGGTTTTCAGCCACCAGCACGTACTCAACGAAAGTTAGACCTTTTCCTGTCATTACAGAGTTAGGTTTTTGAAAGAGGAAGTATTTCTTGAGGACGAATTTGAACTCAGAAATAATCACATCAGGATGAGATCTGCACTTTGATTAGCATTTGGGAGGGGGCATAGTGTGGGGGAAAGGAGCTCGCATAGGACCAGACACACCATGTACTAGATCTAGTAGACCTTGACCCAGGGCCTTCATGTATAAAATGCAGATATCTGCTTCACTGAGCATTTTGAGGATGAAATCAAAGTGTATGTGGTGTGCCCCCCCAGGCCTGGAACACAGGAAGTTCTTGGAAAAATAACAGTGACATCGATAATAATAGTACAAAGCACCATTTTGAACACTTGGCACTATGCCAGGCAAGGAGCCGAGTCTGGCCCTTTCTCAAAAGTGGGGCACACAGACGATTTTCTCACAATGTCCTTTTTAAGGGTACAGATTCCTGCTGGTTCCGACTTCAGGGATGCAGCCCAGTTACGTGCACTCTGACAAATGGTAAGGTCACTACAATTTGAGAATCATTGACTGGGAGGCATGGTTTGCAAGATGGCGAAGACCAGATGGACACTGAACTAGAGAAGGAATGGCCATTAAAGGCCCTGGACTTGGAGAAGAGTGGCCTCATGATGTGAGTCTTGGACCCACACAAATTCATCATGACCCTTTAGCGGAGGGTGTTTGCGAATGAGAGAGAGATGCTGTATGAAGGGATAGTGCGTCGGTTCCAAGTGAGACTTGAAGGGAGGCAATGGGGTAAGTGTCCCTGAGAATAAATCAGGTTTCGTTCCTGTCTGTGGTCCTGTTCCCATCCCATCCCATGAGGCCCAGGTGCCCCTCCACAGCTGCCAGGGAAGTCCACGCCATTGCCACTCGGATTCTTAGGGCTAAGCACTCTTGGTTTGGAAGATCCGGGAGATAATACTCCCAAGGGGGGCCTGATGATTGTCCCTTCTTATGGGAACAGAATAATACAGTTTATTAATAACCAATATTCCTAGGCAAGGTTAGCCAGAAGGGCCTTTCTTTCTTCACGATGCTTCCTCCAGGGGAGCAGGAATATCCTACACGAACCCCCACCTTCGAAGTTGTTTAGAGTTTCTCCTGGTCTTGTTCTTCTCTCCTTAGGAAGGTAAGTGGTGGTGTCATTTTGTTTAAAGACTTACCTGGGACTAAGGAGGTGCCAGAGTCCTTGGCTCTGGCCTTGGGAAAGTAATAAAACGACAGGAAATGCCCTCCAACACCCGGCAGATGGCTTGGTTGGTCCCAGCAGAACCAACCATGGCTGCGCGCCCCTCCCCCCACCCACCTGTCCATCAGTTGGCAACGCCAGTGAGAAAGGCTCAAAGCTTCCTGGCCACGTGAGGTTTTCCAGTTTAGGCGGAGCCGAGACTATGTGGGAGACACCCAGCCTCCCCTCGGTTTCTTAACGCTGTAGCTGAAAGAATCAAGGTGCACCATGGCGCTGAGGGGTCACCTCTGCTTCTGGGCAACGCCCAGACGCAAGCTCATGTGAGCTTCTGTTCTTCGATCTCAAAACTCCAGGCCAAAATGCCAGGACACAAAGCTATGCGCCTTTTCTTCAGCCAAATAAAATCCACAGACAGTGCGTCTTCACAATGAAGCTTGAAACCAGTCAAGCACTTTATTTAAAAAAAAAAAGTCTAAAGGTAAGTATATAGTCTATGCGTGCTACAGCTAATTGTTCACCACCCCCTCACATTATATATCCTCATGTATTTTGTGTTCAAAGGAAATAAAAACCACCACCAGAATTCATCTGTTTGCCGCGAGGCTGTGAGGAGCGCTGGGTATCCAGAGACCTCCAGCATCATCTGATGAGCAGGCACGAGGTGGCAGAGCCATGCTGTCCAAGCCCACTGTCTCCGGAGGGAGGCAAGAGGCGACCTACTTACTCGGCGGCTCCCTGAAGCAGGACATGTGGGTTGTAGCTACGGTGACCATAGTTTCTCGCCACCCCTGCGAGGGCGAAGGGGTGCTATTGACAGTGACGTGGGCACAAAGGCAGAGACAGGCATCCACGGGGGAAAACGGGGCGCCTGTGTTGTCTCAGACTCGCTTATTGCTCTAACCAGCCTGGTGGGGCACCTCCTTTCGTAAGTTCATATTAGACCCGAAAGGGAAGGCTACCGGCTGCGGCACTGGGTTTGGCTTCTTCAAGGAAACAGAGATCAAGCCCCCTTATCCCTGATCGAACTAGGAAGGCCTCCTTCGGAGCGAAGGGTGGAAGTGGGGAGATGGAATATTGAAGCACGACGAGGGGTTCGACACCCCGGCAGGGCAGCACCAGAAACCAGACGTCGCCCCACGGAGCCGGGCGGTCACATCTGTGGGAAAAGTCCTGGGTGGGTGGTTTACAGGTGGGCAAGGACTGTGGAGCCTCCTGGTTTTAATTCTGCAGAAACACAGCTCCGCCTGCAAGGCCAGCACCTTAGCCAGGCTAGGAGCAATGCCTCCGGGCTAAGGGGGAGGCACGCTGCACCCCTCAGGGCTCAGCGTGAACCAGTCAGCATTCAGGCCGCGACCTGACACTAGGTAATCTTTGGTCTATGGCGTGGTATGGCTGTTTGCTGCATAAGCCCTGAAGGACGGGCCTGGACAGCCGAGGGGGGACAAGACTGCCCACCGTCACAGTCCAAAGAGAAGGGCAGGACCTCCCAGGGAGGAGCCTGACCCGACACTTAGAGACTCGGTGCAATAAAAGGATGGGAACCAAACCATGAACGTTCTTGTTCTTGAGGATGTCGTGTTGCCAGCTATTCGCGGGCAGGAGCAATTCCTCCTTTATCTCAGTCAACGCCGGGCACTTTGTACAGGCTGAACAAACACGAGACGACGGTCCATCCCTGAGCCAAGGTCCTTGCAGATGCCGGGGAGATTTAGCACCTGCCCTCGAATGTGGCAAGTTTGTTTCCTTCCATTCCACGTGGTAATGAAATCCCCAGTGGGCTCAGGAATGTTTTAAGGCCTAGAACTCTACCTAAGAAATCGGTTGCGTGGCCAGGTCCGTGGCGGAGGCTCATACACTGACTGCTGGAAGCCAGGTCTGGGCTCTGGCGATTCCTCACTAGGGCAGGGCATTCGAAGTGGTGTGAGCTGGGGCTCAGCTCTCCTCAAGTCTCAACCTGGGACAAGGACCTGAAGCCATCGAATGGCAAAGAAGTTTTAAGCTACACATTTGAGCGAAGGCCTATTTTATCGAGTGGTGGTCCTAAAACTCAGATTTCCCAAAGATTTGGTGACACCGCAAGCTGACGCCACAAGATGTGAGATAAAATTGTCATCGCAAGGAAATAAGCAGGGCTGAGGAAAGGGACGAGCCCCACCTTCGCCCGCCTTTCAGACTGGGGTTCGCCTGAGACCCTCCCTGGATTCAAGTCTCAGCTTAGTCACGATTTAGGTAAAGCTGGGCATGGGGCCTCACCCCAATCCTCGAGTCTCTCGGTAGAGGTGGGGGTCGACCCCACGCACCTCGCAGGGCTGCTGTGAGGGCCCAGCTGAAGGAGGGAGCGAGTTTTGCAAATGCTCTATCGGTTGCCTACAGAATAGTGGCCACAGTTCCGGATGGTATAAACCTAAGTCCCCAGGCAAGGACGCCTAGGGAGAGCCACTGCCACGAAGACCCCCCACTTCCAGGGGCCTGGGGAAGGGCCCACCACTGTGGCAAAAGGAGCTTGGGAGGAGTCCTCAGGACACAAGTGACAGAAAGAAATGTAGCTTCAGTACCTTCAGTTCCTGTCAGAATAATAATAATAAAGAGACAAATTTTTCATCTGCAGGAAAATGTCCTGCCCAGAGAAAGGCAGAACCAATCCGTTCCCACCGGGCTGACCCCCAGGAGGAGGGAATGGGGTCAAAGACAAACCCCTTGGGTGGAATCAGCAAACAAAAATCACGGCCAGGCCGGGAGCCTCGCGCAGCCGGGTGTACCCAGCGCCCAGCACCAAATACTTGCAAAGGTCAATGAAAGCAGAAAGTGAATCAGAATGAAAAAATGTAGAGTTTTGTCTTTTGAAATGTAGTCAAATCCTACACAACAGCTTCATGAAAGCAGTTTAAACCAAAGTGGATCAACAACTCAGGAAGATAGGCCATGGGGCCTTGTCCCACGTGAGCGGGCTGTGAAGACGTGGGTGTCCCAGGTTCTGGGCACAGGGACATGGGGCAGGTGGGTGCTGTAAGAAGTGCCTCAGGGCCCGGCCCCGAGCTCCTTGGGGACAGGACTTACAGATTGGCTGAAGGAAGGACATGCTACTGGGGTCTGAGGGAGAAAAGGTCTTCTGCAGAAACACCCAGAGCCCAAGGCATAGGAGTGACAGAGGACAGCAGAAGACGGCTGCCTGCATCTCGACCTTTGGCACTGCAGGTAGACAGGAACCTCCCCAGGAGAGCTGGCCTTGCGGTTCCAAAAGCATGGCAGCCAAGGAGCACTCTGAATCTGAGATTCTGGGGCAAGACGAGGCTACTGCCTCTTCTCTTGCTGGGTATGGGGGGGCTGCCCTCAGACCTCCCCAGGCAGCCTGGGTCACAGGCAAGAGCTCTGGACTGGGAGCCAGAAACCCTGGGTCCTGGGTCCGCTCTGTGGCTGTGACTCTACGTGAACCACCTCGTCGGAGCGGGTGGGAGGGCTGCCCTGGGCTCCCCCGGGCTCCCCCGAGCGAGACGACAGAGAGCAGAGAGGGAGCAGGCAGGGGGATGAAGAAAAACGCTGCCAAGGCCAGAGCGGGACAAGCAGCAGCAGCAGAGAGGGACAGGCCGTGTGCCTGGCCTGGGCCGTCTGCCTGGCCTGGGTGCCTGTCTCCTGGAGAGCCTATTGCTTGCTACGCGCTACGCTCAGTTTGGTGGAGATATGGTTGCTGGTCCTTGAGCCACCAGGGCCTCTCGAGGCTGGCACGTGAGGCCGCCTCAGCTCCTTTTGCTCCACAAGCTCTATCCCTCAGTGAGGACACAGCACAGGAGCCAAAGCCAGGGCCCTGGCGCCAAACCGGCGTCCCTCCTCCCCGGCACGCCCCCCTCCCGCCCCCGGTCTGCCTCTTGCAGGGCGCAGACGTGGAAGTCAGGCTGGCCTGGATCCCAGCCCTCTTCCCTCCTCTTCCCAGTGCGCTTGGGCACACCGAGCCCAAGTTTCCTCATCTATGAAATGGGTATAATACTGCAAGAGACGGCGGTTGTGAGGATTACACATGAACGTAAAGTGCCGTGTACAGAGTTTGGCACCTACTTACTAGCTACTTGGCAAAGGGGTGCCCGCAAAGGGGCGGGGCTTGTGAACAGTCTCCTTTTACAAACAAGCATTGACATTCTTGCTCTGGGTAGACAGGGGTGAAAGGCCCCGAGGCGGGGCAGGGAGGGATCGGAGCCCGGGCAGGAAGTGAAGCATGCTCCAGGAACCACCCCTATAGGACCGATCGAGATCCCAAGACAGAAGGTGGGGGGCGGGATGGCCCAGTGGACGACCTCCAGGCCCATTCCTGGGCAGCTGCATCTGGTCAAACCTGAGAGGCCCACGGGCCTGAGGCCTCGGGGAAAGGACACCCCCGTGGGACTGGCCCGGAGCCCACTTCTACGGGGTGAAGTCCTTTCTGGTACCAGGCATTTTAGCAACTGGGTGAATAAAGTCACTGGGCTTTTAGAGACATGGAGAAGTTGGAGCAAGCCGTCACGGACTGGGTGGGGCGCCAGGGGGGCTGCCCCTTACTATGCTGGCTCCAAGCCATGAAAAACCCTTCTGCAGTTTCTCCAGATGGTGAGTTCTGGTCCTGGAGGCCTTGGGGAGTCATGGTACCGCTGCTGGGTGGCAATGCCACTGTCCTTAAGGCAGGGATGCTGAGAAGAGAGAAAACAAGCATGTGGCCTCTGAGCCTCCAGGGGCTGCTGCAGGGCAGGGAGGGCTGACCCCACCCATGGGTGAGAAGAAACCACAGTTCTCTAGAGTCTTCCTCCCTTTGAAGCTGTGTGGAGAATGATAAATTAAGAGGCATATTAAATATGTGGGTAGAGCCAGCAGGGATGCGCAGGACCTCCAGACAGGGAGGGAGGAGGCTAGGGCTTCTTTCTGAGATAGTTGGAAGGGATCCACCCCTCCCAGGAGGGGGCCCCGCTGAGGACCTGGCAGAACCACCAGCCACTGCTGTTTTTCTCCCGGACCTCGAACACCGTCCCCTGCTGGAAGCTGCTGGTATCTTCGTCTCCTTCGAAGTTGGCCACGGCCACATACAGGTCCTTTGGGTTGTCGGCATTGGGGGAGGGGGCTGCAGCGACTTTCTCTCTGTTTTCTCCACTCTTGCCCGCCATCCGTGGCCCCAGCCCCCCTCTGCCTCGAATGTCATCTTGGACCCCCGAGGAGTTGGAGAGAAAAGGTCTGGCTTTGGGAGGGACTAGCAGTGCCCGGCCTGGGGCAGGAGACGCTTTGCCTTCACTGGTGTCCCGCTGGGACCCTCTGGCCTCCGGGAGGGGCCCTTTGCCCTCTCTGGCCTCCGGGAGGGGCCCTTTGCCCTCTCTGGCCTCCGGGAGGGGCCCTTTGCCCTCTCTGGCCTCTGGGAGGGGCCCTCTGGCCTCTGAGAGGGGCCTGGATGAAGTTTTCTTGGGTGGGGGTGGTCTCCGGGGCGGGACCACAGGTCTCTGCTGGGGAGCCTCTTGGAGAGGCATGGGTGCATTCTTAGGCACTGGATCTGCGGTCTTGGCTGGCTTCAGAGGGCCTCTGCAGGACATCTCCTTCAGGCCCAGCCCATCCTGTTTGCCCGTCCTGTCCTGGGGGCGGCCAGGCCCCTCCCCTGGGAGGAAGCTGCGGCTGAAGACCATGTCTTGGCCCCCAGCAGCCTGGTGGCTGTCTCCATCCAACAAGGGCTTCTCCTGGGACTTGGCAGGCCTGAGCTTGCTCCTGAGGTTGCAGATGTCCACTTGGTCTTCACCCTGAGGTGGCTCTGTCCTGGGGGAAGGAGCTGGTTTGGGCCTAACCTGAGGTTTGGACTTCACGAACGGATTCTGGGGATTGGCATCCGGCTTCTCCTCCGGTGGGTCGGCTTTGGATTTGGAGATGGGCCGGAGGTGGGGCTTCTTCACTTCCTTGGCCAACACTTTGTGGCCACACTCCAGCCCCATCTCGTTTTTCAGTTGGAACAACTTGCTTTTGTCAGGTTTGGGCTCTGGCCTCCTGCCGTTCCAGGCCGGGGGGCTGTGTTTAGCTGGAATCATCGGCAGAATCATGCCAGGGGGCTTGGGCGAGGAGCCCCTGAGCTGCTCCAGCCTCTGCCGCTCCCTCTCCTGCAGCTCCCCTTCCGACTTGATGATGGATTCTTTCCGGGGAGGGAGGCTGGGCTTCTCCTCCAGGTCAGGGTCCGAGATCTCCTCGTAGCCCGCGCACGACGACAGGTCTGAAGACGCCTTCCTCAGGCCCTCCTTCCCGCCTTTCCAGTCTTTGGACCATTGCATCCCAGAGTCCACGGCGCCATGTGGTGCATCGGGCAGGGGCCGAGAGGGGCCAGTGGCTTCACCGCCCGTGCTGTTTTCCATCACGGCTGCCTCTCCCAGCCGGAGCTGGGTCACCTCGTTGGGCAAGGGAGCCAGAAAGTTGGGTCTCGAGGCATTACTGGTCTTCTTATACTTGTCGATGAAAGTTGCTGGGGCCCATCCTTCTTTATCTTCAATCTGAATATACCACCAGCCACTCAGGTTCTTCTCGATCACCTGGAAGGGAGAACAGAGGAAAGCACTCAGTAGGTATGGTCCTAGGGCCAGTGGGCCAGAACAGTCTGGGAGACCCACATGTACCTTGAATTCTAGAGGCAGAGATTGGCACTCAGCCAATTGCCAGATGACATGTATGGGGACCATCTCAGACTTTACCAGGTATCAGGAACATCTCACTGGGGAGCAGGTTCTTGTCTAACTCTGGATTCCCTCAGAAGTAGTCCCTGACACAGGGACTGGGGTACAGTTAGTTAATTTGAGAGGTGATTTCAGCAAGTACGAGTGAGGAAATGGGGAACATGAGAGCCTATCATGAGCAGTTTACTGCTCTGGGTCCCCCAGGAACCCTCCAAGAAACCACGCAGAATCAGACTGTCCCACTAGGGGTGGGGCCATTTACCTCCTGACTCCTAGTCCCACCTCCCAGGGCATCAACCCTTCCCTCTCTGGGCAGTGTCCTCGGGATGTGGGAAGCTGTCACCTTTGGGGACCTGTGTGCAGCTGCAGGTCAGCCCAGGCGGGTCAGGATGTAGGGCGGGCCACCAGCAGTATCTGCTACAGTTCTAAAGAAGCACAAGGCGAAACCCATATACAGCCCAGACTGGCCTTGGTCACTGCTCCTTTGGTTGGGTACCAGATGAAGTGGCCGGCTGGCCATGCTGGATGAAAAATGCGTATCCTTAAACACGGGAACCACACTCGGCTCACGTTTAGATCTAGGAGAACTGATGTTGAAACGGTGGATGGAATCACCCACAATATCTAAGACCTTATGTTACCTGTTGTCTTCTTGTTCAGCACCATAGGTCTAGATTCTCATGGGTGAAAGTATGTAAGACTATGGGCTCAACAACCGTCTCCCCAAAATTCACATGTCAAAGTCCTCACCTTAGAATGTGACTATTAACTACAGTGGGCCCTCATTCTATACGTCTGATGTCCTTATCAGAGATTAGGACACAAGGAAACATGCCAAATGAGGGACAACCATGTGAGGACGCAGTGAGAAGATGGCCATCTGCAGGCGAAAAGCAGAAACCAGCCCTGCCAACACTTTGACCTTGGACTTCCAGGCTCCAGAACTGCGAGGAAATGAATCCCTGTTGTTTAAACCACTGAGTCTCTGGCATTTTGTGATGGCAGCCGGGCTAACTAATACTTGCCATTCTCTGGCAGGCTCTGTGCATAGGAGATCCTGCAACGTCCTTATGAGATGGGGATCATCACCCCATTTTAAAGATGCAGAACTGAGGCTCTAGAGCCTAAGCCTTCCCCACTCTCTGACCCTGCTTGAGGAGAAGCCGTGCCTGGGGTGAGAAAATGCTGGGGGGCCACAGGCACGGTTCTGCCGCTGTGCCCTGTGCCCAGCTCACAGAGGAATGGCAGCCGCAGACCCAGCACAGGGGGCAGAGGCTGGGCTCAGGGGCTCGCAGTCCTGGTCTCTAGTTCTGGCTTCACTGCTTGCTGCCTGAATGGTCCAGCTACATGTCTGTGATTCCACACCACGAAAACCAGAATGGCCAGAACAGTAAGACCCACAGGCAGGTTTTCATGGCGGCCACATACGCTAATGCATAAAACAGCAAATTATAGTGGAGATCACCGAGAGAGCAGGGTGCATGTGACAGGCATACAGTTGGGTCCCACTCAACTATCTCCAGGAAAGGGCGCTGATAAATGTAAAGTCTTCACACGAGGGTGACCAGCATCCTGCCAGCACTTGGCAACTCTGGCTAACAACCGAAGGGTATTCTGGGCATACAAGTCATCGTCGGCACAGCCGTGAATTCAACAACTCTACGTGTGTACAATAATCAGAATGAAACGTACCAATGGAGATCTGCTAAGCTCACAGTCTATGCAAAGCACTTCAGCAGAAGCTCTAAACATTTGTGTTCTTAGTCACAATTTATGGGAGTTTTCATTGACTAGAAAGAAGCCAAGAGCTATTATGAATAAAATAATCAAATGCAAAGTCACAGGAATGGGGGGTGGGGGGTGGGGTGGGAGAAAAGAGCCTGAGCTTTAAGACCAGAGAGACCTGGGTTCAAATCCCAGCTCCACCACTTACTAGCCATGTAACCTTGGGCAATTTACCTGACTTTCTTTGTCTCAGGTACATCTATAAAATGGGCTGAATATACCGACCTCTCGAGACTTCTGTGAAGATTAATTATCAAGCATGTGAGGTACTTGACACAGAGTGGTGCCAGTATCACCACCATCATTAAAACATGTTTTGAAGATACTTAGGCCAGGCAAGAAATTAAGGTGTTCCTAACACTTCCATTGCTAAAACACTAGGGTTCCGTTAATGAGTTCTGAAGGCTAACATGGTGTTGAAATGAACCAGGGAGAAGAGGAAAACAGAGGATGCAGAATTTATCATAAGAATACTCGGTTAAGCCAAAAACTTTATATAATGTTATTAACCAATAGTATCGCAATAAGTTGGAAAAAAAAAAAAAAAAGAATCACAGGTAGGCAGAGGGAACCAGGCCCACTCACCTCGACCTTCAGGCCCGCCTGGAAGCTGATGCCATCGGGGATGGTCGTCTGGAATTCGGCGATGGTGTAATACTCTTCCTCCACTTGGGGTGGGATGGGAGGCTTGGGCAGGTTGAGACCTCGAGGCTGGAACGATTAAACACGGTGCTAAGTCCAACGGAAGTCCATTCGCATGGCGCTAAAAGGGTGTGTGGGGAGACTGAGGTATACGATCACCCTCAAGGGGGCGCTGGTGGACCCATGGGACAAAACGAAAAGGACCTCTCCTGTCATCATCTCCTAGGTGGGTCATTGGCCCTTCAGCTTTAGAGCCACAAGAAGAGACATGGGACATTTGTCTACACCACGAAAATGAGGCAAGACAATATTCTCTGGTTGTAAAAGCGAGGGTTGTGGAAAGAATTTAAGTTTGGAAGTCAGACTCATGTGGGTTGGAAATAGTGGTTCTGTGTACGGCTGTGGGCAAATCGCATCCCCTTCTGGAGCCCCTGTTTCCTCTCCTGCAGAACAGGTCTACCTGGTGGAGTCGCTGTGAGCATCCCGTAAGTTAACGCGGTAAAGCGCCCAGCACGCGGCATAGCGCCCAACAGGTGCTCAGTAAATGGTGGACATTAAGAAAACAAGGCCCATTTTTCCATGCATTGGTTAGAAAGGTACCCGAAGAATTAAAAATGGAGTATGAAAGTAAAGCAGCAGAATGGAACCACCAACGGCCTTTGTGCTTCACCCCAGCTTCGGTTTCAAGTTACCTCATTTGAGAAGACTGACCTAAGACAAAGGGGAGGGGGCGTGGGAAGCAGAGGGCACGTCCCGAGGCTTAACTGACACAAAGTCGCGGGCAGCTTGTTTTGCCTCCCTGGACCTCAGTCCTTCCTTCCACCTGTTAACGGGACTAGCACTCATCCAGCCTGCTCCACAAGGCAGCCATGTGCACAGGAAGGGAGCATCTTTGGAGGGGGCGAGGTACGTGTGAGGGGCCAGTCTCAGTTCAGGGCCGGCTCCCCAGTAGCGAGGGTCCACTTACTATGGTCATGTCCCGGCGAGGAGGGGGTCTCTGCCTCATCTTGGGCGATCCTATAAAAAGACGAGATCTCATTTCACGTGCACACAGAATTCCGGAGACAAAATTCCTGAGGGAGACACCAGGAGAGAGCCATTCTCTCCCGCACGAGGTTGGGCAAAGCGCTTCACATAGGCACGGGTGGGTTGCTGCGACCCTTCCTGTGAGAAGCGCCTGATAGCAAGGGGCTGGTCAGACGTGGCTCGGGGCAGCCGTGAGCTGGAGTGAAGGAAAGCTTTCCAGCTGGGGTCCGAGGGTGGGCTTCAGAATAACGCGGAGGGGAGTCGCGACAAGTTATTTGACTCTTTGAGCCCCAAGGCCCTCATCTGTAAAAGGGGGGATACTGCCTGCCTCCCGGGGCAGAGGTGAAGATGAAAGTAAACAATACGTATGAGGCTCCTGGCATGCCATCAACGTCACCACTCCTGGCTTTGTGCTCTAGAACAGACCCGCAGGCAACAAAATAAACGGAACCAAACAAAGTTGGGCTGGCGACTTCGGGGGTTTTTACTCTGGAGTCAGTGTGCCCTCGCTTTGGGTCTCAGGAGGAGGATGGCTTTGCAGTGGTCCAAGGCTCCTGGATAAAGGCAGAATATTGCGGAAGGCACCTCATGTGTTTGTTGCCAGAGCTGGTTTAGCATGGGTCTACACAGAGGGGTAGTTTGGCAGTTGGAGTGTGGAGATGTTAATCTCTTAAACAACCATTTCCCCTGTCTTCTATTAGAATAAATAGCAATAGAGTTTTAGCCAGACATTTAGCTGCCTCTACAAAGACTACATCTCCCAGACTCCCTTGCAATTAGGTATTACCACGTGACTAAGTTCTGGGATGTGAGAGACTGGGAAGAGTGTAGCTTCTGAGTCGGGTCCTCCACTTCTCGCTGCCTCCTTTTCATTGGCTGGACTAGTGGTGAGCCATCCCAGACTAGGTGGAGGAGGGTGACACACGACAGAGGCAGCGTAAAAAGGCTCTTGACTGCATGCAGTTGGACACATATCTGAACTGCTTTGTGAAAAAGAAAGAAACGTCTAAAGTATCTGAGCCACTATTATTGGTTGTATGTATGTGGTTGGGTGGGTGGGAGTGTCTTTGCTTGAGTATCTGAACCTATCCTAACAAATACATGGGGTTTCAAATTTTCATTCACTCCTCTAAGTTAATGAGAATCCTCCTGTGCTCTTGGCCGTGACAAATTAGAATCACAGAAACTAGGGGCTGGAGAGAACCCTGCTGTAGCTTGTCAGTACTTTCTCAGAGCAGCTAAGCAGAGAATGAGACGCTCAGAAAGTTCATGGACTACAAACAGCCGAATAAGCCCAGCCAGGAGCAAGTGACTTCACCTTGTGGCTAACGGGAAGTCCCTTCCCAGCAGAGATCTCTTCCGCCCCTAACTGCAGGACAGGACCATGTGCTGGAGGCTGGAGTCCCAGGTATGCAGCAGACAACAATGAACCCTACTCTCAGCTGCGTTGGTAACATTAAATGATAAAACAGATAACGGGAAAGCTTTGAAAAGCAAGATGGGTAAAGAACTGCTGTTGAAATACACCCAACATCAGACCAACTTCTTCCTCTGGCTCTGGCACTGGAGTCAGATGGGCCTGCGTTCAAGTCCTGGCCCGACCGTTCACTAGCTGGGTGGCCTTGGACAAATCCCCTTATCTCTCTGCTTCCTAATCGGTAAAACGAAAGTAACAAGTCCCCCAGAGGTGGTTAGGAGGAGTCGATGAGACCGACCGTAGAGTCCTGGCACACAGTAGGGGCTTGGGCAGTAGTTGCTATCATGACCATCACGGGGTGGTGGGAATGACGTGGTGTGGAGTAGGACAGCCAGTCTCTGCACTCGGGTTCTGCCACTTGCTGGCTGAATGATCTGGAACAAGCGCCCGAGGGCTTCTGAGCCTCTGTTTTCTTACCCACAGGACGGGGGGGAGGGGGCAGCAGGGCTGCTGTGAGGACGAGGGACAGTATGCGAGGCGCACTGAACACAGAGCCTGGTGCACAGTACGTAGGCCCGGCCTCCGGGAGCTCAGCTGGGCATCACTCACTCTGCTTGACGTCACCATCAGGTGCTGGGCGGCCCTCGAACCGGCCGTCCTTCTGGTTGTTGAGCAGCTCCTTCTCCCTGCCCACCAAGTTCGGCTGCCGGGAGACTCCATCCAGGTCGAGGACGCCTGCGTGGGCAGATGAGCCAGGGCCCGGCTTCGGGGGTACGGGCTCCCCGCTGCTCTTCTTCAGGTACGAGGCTGGGGCCCAGCCCTCTTTGCCCTGGTACCTGGGAGGAGGAGGCAGGATGCTGGTCAGGCTGCTCTGCCAGGCGCACGGAAAGAAGCCGCGATCCTGCTGTGCATCACACGATGGGTCACAAGGGCCCAGGGCCAGAGGCAGGCATGCCGCTCGCTGCCTCCGGACGAACCCTAAGCGCTCAGAGCTTGGCATTCGAGGCTTTTCCAGCCTGGACTCTGCCTGGCTCCCAGCCTCATCTCTCACAGGAACCCCATGTCCCGCCCCACTCCACGTGGTCTGCAGCCTCCCAAACGCACCGCCACCATCTTCCAACCTCGATGGGTCTGCTTTTGGGGACCCTCTGCCTGGAAAGCCCCTTCCCCCTCTGCTTCCTGCTTCTCTTCCCCGGCTCTGCTTAATACCATTTCCTCTCTCAAGCCTTTCCTGAACTGCAGAGAATGAAGCCCTCACTGCACGGTATCCGCTGTCACCCGCACATGCCACAATCCCAGGACCTACGACACGACATCTGCCAGTGGCAGTCAGGATACAAGCTCTGGGGCAGGGCCCGCGACTGAGCCACCTCTGTGTGTCAAAGGTCTCGGTGCCCATGAAGTGAATGAAAAAATAAAAGGACAAATGGACTGACCACATATGGGCCTGGCAAGGGCAGGCAGCCTCTGCCACAGCCGCTGCAGTGGTGAGTGGGCTCTGGGGTGAGAAAGGTACAGGTTCAAATCCTGGTTCTGTCACTTTCTAGGTACAGTCAGACCCTCAGACGACTGCAGCCCTCGCTGACACCCTACTGCAATCTCCTGAAGGACCCAGAGCCGATGAAGCCACCCTCAAATTCCAGAGCCACTAGGTTTGGGGATAATTTATGCAGCAGGATAGTGTACCTACTCAAGCTACGTTAGGTATCAGCATGGTTACCCCTTCGCACCTTAGTTCTGAAGGTCCCCCCTCCTCAGGAAGCCTTTCTGACCCCCCGGTCCCGGAAGTCCCTCTTCTGTGCTCTAAACCCACCCCGTGTACCTCGCTGACGCACCGTTCCCTGCCCTGGCCCGTCATTGCGTATGAGTCTGTCCTCAGCGCCTGCTAGTGTGAACCTGTGTCTTTCTCACTGTTGACCCCCTCAGCTCCCGGAACAGGACCTGGCCCAGGACAGATTCTCGGTGTGCGCTGCGTGAATGAATAAAGCATCACACGCTCAGCCCCACGTGAGTACCCCTGACACCCTGCCTCACACCGTAGCGCAGACACCGGGTCACGGGGACCCCAGGCTTCCTCCCTGGCCCTCACTTCCTACAGTCGCAGCCTGTCTACTGGGGTGAGTGAGGGGGTTCCCAGAAGTTTCATGACTAAACCTGGGAAAGTCCCGGGCAGACCAGCACGAGTTGGCCACCCTCCCTGCCTATGGGTTTCAGACTCTATCACGCAGGTGAAGGAGCTGTGACAGTGTCTGAAATGCCTTCACTACTGGACCCTGAGACAGGAGGGTAAGTGGTCGGCTCTAGGATGAGGTCCAGGCCCTGCGGGGTTACGCATTGTAACTGGTCTCAGAGAAGGGCTGGATGGGGAAATCACGCACAGGGCTGCTCCGCCTCCGCTCACTTCTTATGAGAAACATCTGGAGGTGGAGGCCGGTCTTGCTCAACAGTTACTGCTATCTGTGGTTCGCTGTGTTTGGAGAAGATTTTGCTTATTATGGATTTTTAGAGAAGGCTCTAAGCCAAACCGCACAGAGGAGAAGCAGCCTTTCAGGGCTCGGGCTGAAACCTCACCCCTTCCGCAATGGCTCACAGAGCTCTGTGCAGCTGGAGCACACATGACCTGAAACCCGCCCAGCTACGGCAGGTACCTGATCTTCCACCAGCCCTCCAGGTTCTTCTGGATGACCTCCACCACGACCCCTCTCTCCAAATTCATTTCATCCTGATCACGAGCAGTGTACGGGTAGATGACCGTGTACTTCTCCTCTGCGGGGACAAAGGGATGTGGGAATAAATTGAGGAAACAGAGTTCAAGGACGCTGACAGCCCCAGGATGCCGACGGCCGAGGCTGTGTGGTCCATGAGATGCCCTGGCTGATCGGAGGGAAGAATCTCCTCCAGAAATTTCTGGGCTCCTCCGGGCCCTCACTTAGCCCTGGACGCCGACCCTACACAAGCGGCAACAGGACACAGGACAAAGGGCAGGTTCCCATCCCTCTGACACTCCTCAGCGTCATGCATGCATCCTCATCTTCCTTCAATCTGTGCCTTCAAGGTCACCTTCCTTGACCTTGCCTTCTGCGACAGTCAGACTCATAGCATCCTCATCCCCCTTACCCAGGTTTACTTAGCCCCCACGACAGGAATTCTGTCCTAATGCACCCTACACTTATTTATTGTGTTTCCGGTTTGTCTCTCTGGAATGAGCTCCCTGAAGGCAGGGATTTGCATCTGTCTCCAGCACTGGGAACGGTACTGGGAATACTAAGTACCTGTTTAATAAATGAACAAGTCCTGGGGGCCAGGTGGGAGCCACCTTACTCACATGAGAGGAGGTTAAAATCTCCGGGCTCCTCCGCAGTTCTTGCTGGCGGGGGGTTCAGGGATGAGCTGGATTTGGCAGCACATGGCGTCAGGTTAAAAATCGCTGCCAAGGACACAGCTAGAAGTTTTCATTACCTAGCTGGTAACTAATCTTTATTTTTCATTAATTATTTCCAAGGCCCTGGGTCCAACCATTCCTAAAGCTCAAATTTATTTTTCAAATTAATTTTTATCAAGAAATAATTGAACACTGCATTATTTTTAGGTGTGCAATATAATGATTTTATATATATATATCGCAAAATGATCTCCTGCTTCGATTTCCATTAATATCACTGGGGTGCCTTCCCCTTCCCTCTCTCTGGTCTCTGCTCCCTCCCCCAAAGCCAGGGGACAATCCTTATGGCCCCACCACCTCCTAGAGAACTGCTTCCAGCTATGTCCAGCCTGGGCTCAGCTGAGAGGGTTGCTCATTGTCACACTCAGGCAGGGCCCTCCTGGGAGCAGGAGAATAACTCCCATCCCAACACGGCCAGCAGTGACTGCTAAGCCTGAGAACAGACGAGTGTCCTAGGGGAGCCCAGAGGGCTTTCCTGTTTTGGTTACATCCTGGCCCCCGGGAGTGACCGAGTCAGCTGTGGGCTGGTGTGGATGCTTAGTGTTGGGGCTGACTCTCTCTCTTTAGGAAAACACCACAGGCTCTCTGTGGCCTGCCCAGCTGGTGCAGAGGGAGGTGGAAAACACACAGCGCATTTATAGATTGATCGATCTAGCCCACTGATCTGCTCTGTGGGGGCTGAGCTGACTCAAGTTGCACATATCCTGTGTCCAGCAGCCAGCTGTTCCCCAAGCTCACAGAGGCGACAGGGTGGGGGTGTGGGTGCTATGAAGGAGGTCGGGGATAATTCAACCTTGTGAATACACAGAGGTTCTGTTGGTTGAGAAGGGGCGCTGTTTGTGTCCCGAACTAAGAACAGTCAGTCCTGCAGGCCCTGGGCTCCTGGGGCTGGCACCCTTCAGCTGATGGCACAGGGGGATTCTCCAGCTCCCAGAGGCCTCTGGGCTTCATGAGACACTCACTGATCCCTCACAAAGCTTAGAGTGGAAGACCTTGTAGGCTGAGGAGAGTGTGTGATCCTGGCCTGGCACCCCATCTGGCCACTGTAATTGGTTGGGAGATGGCACATGACTCTCGTGGGTCAGCTGGCACGAATCCTGGGTTTGTGTTAATGGAGAAACACTTTTTTGGAGGATGTTCTTGAAGCGTGCCTGGAACTACTGCTACCATGAGAGAATGCTTCTGGCAAGGTAGAGAACAGAGCAGAGAGGTGGCAAGAGTGAGTCTCAGGTCCCGGCGATGTTTTTAAGCCCCTGGATCCAGCCATGCCTGAAGCTAGCCCTACCTTGACTTTTTAGTGATAGAAGTCAATACACCTCTCTTTTCGCTGAAGCCGAATTAAAGTGGGTTTCTTTCCCTTTTAAGTCAAATGTGCCTAACAAAAGGAATGGGTCAGCATTACAGAGGCTCCCAGACTTCGTTTTTTAAACCGGGAAACTTCAGAGCCCAGGCTCCCTCCTCCCAAAGCGACATGCCACCACACGCACGGCACGGACAGGCTCAGTGTCTCGCATGCAGCAAGCACAGGCAGTGCAGAGCATGGATGCGCATGCGGACACAGGGACCCGGCTCCAAACACCGAACAGGGAAGGAAAATCCGAGGTAGACACCTTGACGCCAGCTGATGGCATACAAGTCCCCCAGGGTCCGGCGGCGGCCCACGGGCCGGGGCAAAGACCAGTACCTCCATGAGGCTGGACAGGCAGCATGGGGAGGCGAAGGGCAGAAGGCAGAAGTGAGAAGAAAGCACTTTCTGTGTCTCCAGGCAAAAGGGGCACCGAGCACATGTTCTCATCTAGGAGCCATTCTTTCTGCGTCTATGCCAAACCCTGGTGGCTCAGAGGGACCGAGATCCTGAGTATTAACCTTGAACTTCAGTAAAGAGCCCTCCAGGAGACATAATTCTATTCCTGGCACAATTACAGAGGGGCACTATGAGAAGCCCTTGTGGCAGGGGGAAGGAAAATGTACAACTCCTTAGGCCAATGTGGTCTCTCTCCCATCTCCCAGCTGTGTGGCCCTGGGCAAGCGTCTCTACCTTTCTGAGCCTGTTTTCTCATCTGTAAAATGGGGATAATAACTACGCCCTTACCGAGGCAAGCCGTGGTAGTCGTCACTGTCTGAGAGCTGTGGTTTCCCTGCAGTAGACCACTGCTCCCTATCAGAGTTCACTCTGCAGTATCCCCGTGCTCAGCCAGGCCCTGCTTGGCCCTACGGACATGAACCAACAGATGCTCTACTCTGAGGGCTGTTGGCCACTAAGTACAAAACCACATACAATTATTTTGTTAACCTTGACCCTAGAAGAATTCCCCTCCTTCTCACCCTCTTTTCTGACAGATATATACTTAAGTGGCTTTGTGCTTTCTCAAAACAGTCAACTAAAAGCCCCAAATATTCAACTCTAGGCAAGGCATAGCTGTATGTTAACAATTGTTCCGAGTTACAATTTTAGGTTCTCTGCCAAGCGCTTTGAATGTGAGATCTCATTTAATTAAGGGGAAAAAAAAAATCCCATGACGTAGACATCACCATTCTCATTTTTAGAGGAGGGGCTGAGTTGCAGAGAGGTTAGGTTGCTGGCCAAGTTCGCTCAGCCTGTAAGTGGTGCAGCTGAGATTCAAATTCAGGTCTGTCTGACTCCAAAACTCTTCTGTTTATTAGCTAAGATGAACTCATATTCTACTTTTAGAAATGCTTCTGCGGGGAAGGGAGTCAGTTGAGCCTCTGGATTTCTGACATGGCAGAAGCCACCTTTTAGGACACCTGTAGGTAAAGTTCTCTGGGAAATGCAAGCGTGTGTGGGTGAGCGAAGGGGGTTCAGCCCTAATCCTGATGCCCAGTCAGGACATTAAACTGACAAGGAAAGCAGAGATCCTTACAGATGGCTTCAGATGTCTTGCGAATGAGCTGGAAGCAGCCCCAGCATCTTGGTCATCAGAATAATTCAAGGGAGGAAAAGTGACATGTTGACAGCCAACAGGCTGGGCCCTCCTGGGGTCCCATGGAGGTGTCACAAACCCAGCTCCGGCCAGGCATACCTGAATTGGCTCCCAAAAGTCCCTAAGGGTGGGCGGGCTTGCCCATCAGCCCTGACTCCATGGTCTGGCTTCGCGTCCACGGGCTACAGAGCCTAAGCCAGCAAGCAGCTGAGACTTGGAGGCAGAGGCCAAGGAAGAAATCAGGTGAGGAAGCCCCCACACGGGTGATAGCTAGCATAGGTCTCCCCAGAAAGCCTGAGGCTCGAGTTGTGGCCTACCTTCCTCAGGCTGCAGAGAAAACTCATCCTGCCCACCATCCTGCCCTTCGAGGCAGGTTGCGGGCACCCAGCCTTGCTCCTCGGCGGTGCTGACGAACCACCATCCTGGGAAAACGAGAGAGCAGACTGGTTGGTATCAGCTGGGTCAGGCGTGAGGTCTGGGCATCGGAATATAACAACGTATTTGGCCACGGCATGAGTCAAGGCTCAGGGTAAGGCTCGAGAGGCACTATTTTCTTGGTGAAACACAACTAGCCATGGTCACTGGCTACTAACTGCTAAAGAGCGGTAAAGGAGGACCCACTCCTGAGCCGGGACAGGGGAGAGAAGGGTCCCCCCGAATGGTGAGAGTAAGGAATGCAGCTACTTTCACTGAGGTGTGCGAGGCACTAATCATTTCGCTTGTTTTGTTTTATATCATCTTCATATTACCTTACCCTCCCCCCTGCACAAATGAGGAAACTGAGGCTCCACGAGGCGGCAGACGTGTCCAACTTCATACAGCTTATGGCAGAGCTGCGGTGCATACCCAGGGCTGTCTGATACTGAAGCCACTGCTCTAGTAACTTATCTGATTTTGCGTCCATTCATGTCAAGGTCAATCCGGCAGCAGATGTAACTGCTTGAGAGGCCTCTCACCCAGACTCAGGCCAGCCTTCTTTAGAAAAGGCTCTCATAGAGCTGTGCTGGGCAGAATAATGACTCGTCAAAGAGGTCCAGGTCCTCTAAATGCGGTTAAGTTATATGGCAAAGAGGAATGGAGGCTGCAGACGGGATTACGATTGCTGGTCAGCTGACCTTCACACAGGGAGACAATCCTAGGTTATCTGGGAGGGCCAATGTCATTGCCAGGCTCCTTACGTATGGGAGAGGGAGGCAGGAGAGACATGGGAGATGTGCCGTGGCAGAGAAGCACACAGAGGTGCAACGCTGCTGGCTCTGAAGACGGAGGAAGGGGCCATCACACACACACGCACACGCACACGCACGCACGCGCGAGCACGCACACCTTGACTCATTGTACTTCACTGTACTTCGCAGGTACTGTGATTTTTGCAAATTGAAGGCAAGACCCTCCACCAGCAAAAAAAAATTACAACTCCCCGAATGCTCAGGTGATGCTTAGCACTTTTTGCAATAAAGCATTTTTCATTAAGATATGTGCATTTTTAAAGACATAACACTATTGCACATTTAACAGACTATAGTAGTGTGTAAATGTAACTTTTATACGCACTGGGAAACCAAAAAATCCACGTGACTTGCTTTACTACGGTGTTTGCTTTATTGTGCGGAGACAGAGCCGAACCCGCACGATCTCTGAGGTCTGCCCGTACTGCACGCAGACGTGTGTGTGTGCACGCGCGTGTGCGTGTGTGCACCATTGTCAAGAAGGATTCATTTATGCCTACATGATAGAAGGGCTATCTGGGGTTTGTAAGGGGACTAGGGTCGAAGTTAGTGAAAAAAATTGATTTTAAATTTATCATTAATGTTTTAAGAAAAACGTATCCATGTATTACTTGGATAAGAAATATATAATTAAAAATAAACGCTGCCAGTTTCTTGGCCAAGCTCTGACCACCCGTCCTTTTTTCCCTGCTGGCCTCTGGACTACCAGGCTGGTCCCCGACAGCCCACTCTGGCTCCTAGTTGTCTGCGATGCATCTTCCTGCCTCACTCCAGCGGGGGGCCCAGGGGGTGGGTGCTCACTCCAGTGGGGGCCCAGGAGGTGGGTGCTCACTCCAGCGGGGGCCCAGGGGGTGGGTGCTCCTTTCTTTCCTCCCCACAGAGCACTCTAGCCACGCCCATGACCTGCCATACTCATTCGCAGGAATTAGAAAGTCACATGGCCTTGGGGCCAGCTGGAAGTGGTTTGGAATTCCGGCTCAGCAACGTTTTGGGAGACCTTGGGTGAGTGACCGAGTCACCTGGAGTCTTGGTTCCTTCATCTGTGAAGCAGGGAGAGCAATTCTTATGTTGAGTGATTAAGGACTTCTGGTTGGCTAATCCTGACCTGCTGACAAATGGGAACGGGACTTATGTGCTGCTGGGAACAGTCTTTCCCGTATTTGCTGGACTTGAAGTAGCTATTGGGACATCACAGAGATTGGTCCACTAATATTGTTAGTCAATGTCATATTTTAGCCCCAACAAAGCCAGTGGGTTTATGCTACTTTTTCCTGGAGAGGATCCACTCAGCCCCTGCCCCGCACACTTTGCCTTCAATGGTGCCAGTGGCTGCTTTGTGGCTAAGAAAGCAAAAGGAGGGAAATCCACGTTTTTGAGCACCTACTGCGTGCCCAGTGCAGGTTCAGGCACTCTCTACATATTATGTCACTTGATCCTTATAATAACCCTATGGAGCAGAAGTTTTCTTTATTTTGCAGATGAGAAAATTGATGGTCAGAGAGAAGGAATAACCTGGACTCCTGCAAAATGGAGAGTTCAGATAGAAACCCAGGTTATGTGACTCGATTGTACCAAATTCTGTCCCAGACCTGGCCGGTGTATGTGACCAGTGGTCCCTGCAATGGGCAGGTACACTGAAGAAACAGGCAGTGTGTCTAGTCCACACCAGAGCCCACAGCTGATGGAGCTTTCATGAAAACTCCTGTGGTAATCAAAGAAAATCAACAGAGCGAATTTCCAGTGCGATGCTGGACCCCCCTGTCTCCAGGTGCTTTGAACCCAGAAGGAACGCTCACAAAATGAGGACCTCAGAACAGACTGGTAACATCTAACCCGGCAGGATGCTGGTGAGATGTGACCAGGTGGGATATTCTAGGAGGCCATCAGCCGGATCTGTAGAAACCGACCGGCCCGGACTGGCTATTGCCTTTTCCACTTGTGCAAGTGCTTCCCGTCCTGTGGGCAAGTGCTTCCTGTCCTGTGGGCTCGGTGAGAGACGGGGTCCCGGTCCTCACCTGACTCGTTCTTCTCGATGATGTCCACCATCTGCCCCACACTGAGGCTGATCTCTGAGCTCTCCTGCTTCTGGTAGTTTGCCACTACCACATACTGCTCCAGGACCATGGGGTCCACCGAAGTCAAGTCACTCCCTGTAGAGACAAAACATCATCAGATGTCACATCTGGCCACCACCCATGCGGGAAGAAGCAGGAGCTGGGGGAGGAGGGTGGATCAGAAAGATATTCCAAATAGACAAAGAAGTTGTTACAGGACTGTCTCAAGGGTCACCTCATTCTTTCATTCACTTGCTCACTCAACCACCCATATTTACCCAGTGCCTGTCCTGTGTAAACACTGTGTTAGGGACTGGAGGTTCTGAGTTGATTAAGATGTGGTGCTTGCCCTGAAGAAGCTGACGGCTTAGTGGGGAAAGTTCATTCATTCACATCTATCCATCCACCTACTCACTCATCAGCCCTTATTCATCCATCCATCATCCATCCAACCAAACATCCATTCATCATCCATCCAACCAAACATCCATTCATCTGTCCACACATCCACCAATCATTCATCTACCAAAAAGTATTCATCCATTAAGTCGTGAAGTCACCAATGATTCTCCAGACACTCTATTAGGTGCTGGGGGCACTAAAGTGAATGACACAGATATGACTTCCAGCCTCAAGAAACCTGATTCGGTTGGGAAGACAGACACATACACGAGTATATATGATCAGTAAGTGTACTGGGAAAAAGCGTTCGTTTTCGATAGATGCATTTCTGGAAACAACCAGGATGCTGGACAAAGAATGAACAAGAAAGAGGATGCTACATTAAATGAGGTGGTCAGCGAGACCTCCCTAAGGAGGTGACATAAAGCAGAGATCTGAGAGACAAGGCGTCACGGAGAGAATGGAGAAAGAACAGAATAGGCAGACTGTGAGACGGGAAAGGGCTGGGGGCCTGCCAAGACCTGGAAGGAGGCCAGGGAGACTGAAGCCCAGTAGAGGAAAGAGTGGTCCGGTGCGAGGTCAGAGCAGGCAGGGCCTGCTGGGCCAAGGCAAGGCGTCTGGGTTCTGTTAACTTGTAAGAAGGGAATAACGAGTGAAGAGATGCATCCTTAAGAAGCTAATTCTGGCTGCCACATGGAGAATGGATTGAAGGCTGGCAAGAAAGCAAGTAGGAAACCAGATGGAGGTCAAGCTGGGAGGCAAGAGATGATGGTGGCTTTGGACCAGGGCTGGGGCAGTGGGGTAGAGGTGCTTCTGGGAGGCCATTTCCACAGGATGCAGGGTGGCTGGGTGACCCTGGAGTTGGGTGACCCTGGTTAAGTACTAAGACACATCTGGTAAACAAATGAAAAGATAGCGCAGGACATGGGTAATGTAAAGGGACATCTAAGTCCATATGCTCTAAAGAGAAGGGGACAATGCTTTTAGAGCAGCAGGCTGAATGTGATGGGAGGGTAGCCTGACATTCGTGGCTACAGACAGGGCCCTGATTTTTTGAAACCCCTGATTCAAAATATTCCCTCCTATTGTTTCCATAAGCAACAGAAATATCCAGGAAACCCCACATCTCTGTACCAAATACCCCCAGTCGTGGAGAGGTATGTGAGGGCCGGCTCACACTAAGGCGATTTTGTGCATCTTCTCCCAGCTCTCCTGGGTGGCATCTTGTCAGGCGCTTGAAATCAGCCTCTGCACCACAGAAGTTGGCAAAAGCTACAGAGCAGGGCTGCCCACCAAGAGCTGCTTGTGAAGTCTTTCCCAGTATGCCGCTGTGCTCCAGCCTCTGGCATCCAGCAGCAACACAAAAGTCCTTTGTTAGAACCAGGAGCTGTGAACTTTTGGTGTGCAAAATCAGAACAGGGCACGGTAGCCGGGTGAAGGGTCACCCCTACCTTTTCTACCAGACTGTGAGAATACTCCCTCTGCCTTGTTCACCTTTGCATTCCCTAAGGGCCTAGAATACTGTTGGGTACACAGTAGGTGCTTAATAAACATCGAACGAACCACCATTTCTGTCTTGTTCACTCAGCACTTAGTGCTGACCCTCAATGGACATCTGTGGAGTAAATGAACAGAGGAGGAGGAATGGAGACTTCTAGAAACTCTTTATTTCGGCACAATGCTCCTAGCCGGGCTGCCGACAGGATTTGGGATATCTATGAGCAGTGACACAATCAAGGAATCACGGGACTCTCTACAAACAGGGAACGAGGAGGGCAGGGAGCAGAGTTTGGGACTCTGGGTTGCCTGAGCATGTGGCTTGGGCGCTGATCCCAAGATGCACTCCAGGGCCCAGGTCTGAGTCTTGACTGTAGTTCCCTGCATTACGTGGTTCAGAAGAGAGTGCGTGGGGTTGCTTGTCCAACATCAGTTCTTCCTGAACAGGCTGTCTTCATTTCACCCACAGCACTCAACTTATCAAAACCAGGAACGCCAGAATTTGAAATACCAGGATTCAAACTAGGCTTCAGGCCATTTAGGTGTTATGTGGAGACACCTGCTGGTGGACTGTGATACTGCAGCAAAGCTCTATAATGCACAGTTACGGGAATACCTACAAGTTCGTGGGGGGAGCTAGGTGTGAAAGCAGAGTATTTCTAGGTAAGGAATGTCATTCTGTGGTCCGGCAGGAAATGAGAGAGAAAGAACAGGTCAGCAGAAAGGAGGAGATTCGACAGTGAAGGGTGATTTTATCATCGAGGAAGTGCTATAAAATATTCTCAAGTGGCAAATGCCTAATCTACCATAGAATTTTCTAGTTGGGCATGTTTTTATTTGTGATGATATGTCTTAAAATTTTAAAATAACTGGTATGGACAAAACTGTGTCCCTCCAAAATTCATCCGTTGAAGCTCTAACCCCCATGTGATAGTATTAGGGTGGGAAGAGGTGATTAGGTTGGATGAGGTCTTGAGGGTGGAGCCCCATAATGAGATTTGTGTCCTTATAAAAAGGGACACTAGGGAGCTTGTTCTCTGTCCCCACTATGTGAGGACACAGAAGAGATAGCCCAGTCTACAAGCCAGGAAGAGGGCCCTCGCCAGAACCCAACCAAGCCGGCAAGCTGATCTTGGGCTCCCACCCTCCATACTTGTGAGAAAATAAGTTTCTGTTTTTTAAGCCTCTCAGTCTATAGGATTCTGTTATAGTAGCCTGAGCAGACCAATACAAGTAATGATAAAGTAGAATTTTCTTTCTAGAAATCCACTATCCTGCCAGTCTTGCTCAAAGAGTCACTAAATGAGAGAATACTTCAATAACTAATGGGTAGAAAAATCAGAAAGAGATGCTCCTTAAATAATCACATGACCTGTAAAATTTTGGTGGAAGGATTTTTTCCTGCAGGATGAGCAGAATTCGAGACCACATTAACCAAAGTCTGCAGGAGCCAGCCAGCCAGCCATGACTGGGAAATTCTGGAGAGAGATAAACCTTCTGCAAGTCAGTTCTGGCACAGAAATCTCGGGGCTCGGCTGTCAACCTTGAATCCCTTTCAAATTCAATCCATGAGGCTGGTTTTAACACAAAGGAAGTGTTCAAAGGTCAGATGAAAAATAAGGCTAATCCCAGCATGGGTTCTTCGTCTGAATGAAGAAAGATGTTATTTTCCGCCCAGCCGAACTATAAATAAATCTGTCTCCCATCATTGCAGGTGAATGATGTAACAGTCGTTGCCACAAATTAGAGCTTCTTCTCTCTTTTCCAGACCAGTCCTCTCATCAAGCCTGTCTGACCGGACACTTTTGTTTTCACAAACCAGAGCTGTCTCTTTCCTCTCTGCCTCCCACCCATTCCCTCCAGGAAAGTCTCCGCATACTGAAGCCAGAAACTCTGTGACCAGCCCAAGAGTGGCTGCTCGCTCTTTTCTAAGAAACGTATCATTATCCTCAGGGCTCAAGGACTATTCGCAGCTCTAACAGGATGCCATGGCTCCGGCCAGTACCGATGAAACCAGAAAGTACGGGTGTCAGCAGACTGGCTGGGAAGAGGCCAGAGTTCATTACAGACGCCATACTCTGAGACAAAGAGATCCAGTTTCTCTCCAATCTTCCTTGCGACAACGGTCTTGGGGCCTGTAAAGCTGACCACAGGCCTTGTACCCTGGGGACCAGGCTGTTAAAATTGGAATCACTATTGATGCTGCACAGGGACACCCGTGTTCTCTGAATTAACAGTAGCAGAAGTCATTAAAAACAGCAGCGATCATGTATCACTTACAACATGTTGGGCACTTTTCCAAGTGGTTTATACATGTTATAAATTCTATAATAATCCTATAAGGTAGATCACTATTATTATCTCCTTTCGCAGATGAGGAAACTGAAGTCCTTGGGAGGAGGCATCCGTTTTTACTTCTGGGATCTCTGCTTGGGCCCCCTTCCTTACCAACCCCCCTCTAACTTCCTGGAGTCCTAGATAAATCAAAGAACTTAGAAGCTTTGAAGGCCTCATTGGCTCCAGGTGAGGTATGGGCCAGAGTCTTTTGCAGGATCATCTTAGGCAATTATGAATCTAAATTTATCAGCTCTGGGCCTGTGAGAACTCAACCATTCCTCTGGTGTGCCCAAATCCCACAGCTGTTCTTGAAGGAAGACCTGTGCTGGGCGGGGAATGGAAAGAGCTTTAGGAAGAAAGAGAAGTGACTCTGGGGACAGTGACTGTGGGGAAGATACTCAGGTATCTTCTCTGATACCTGAGAAAAACGTACTTAACTCTGAGTTACTACATTCCTTTGTCTACATCAGAACATAGGCATTTAATGACCTTCAGCATGGCTAGAAAGCTGTCTCTCTCCCCTGCTCCTCCAAGGCATCCTCAGGGACAGACATCAGGTCTCATCCGCTTTGTACGTGAAATAACCTCCAATCCCTCTTTTTGGGAAACGGTGACGTATTAACCAATCAATCCAGCATCTAGCCATCTGTCCATCTGTTCGTCCGTCCGTCCATCC